>NC_062521.1:25568773-25613773 GCF_022655615.1 Tachysurus fulvidraco | reverse complement strand
GCAGGCTGCTCTCTTGCTCTGGGACTCCGCAATCAGCACACTTTTCAGGCATTTCTCTCTTGCCCTCGCGTTTTATCTTACAAAAAAAAAAAAACACCAACTGGCCTTGAGCACTGAACAGACAAACAGCACTGTATATATCAAAAGAGCACATGCGACATTGCTGGGTCCACTTTCACACATTCAGAGAGAGAGACAGACAGACAGAGAGAAGGGGGAGGGAGTGAGACAAAGAGAGACCCACAGACAGACAGTCAAAGAGAGAGAGACAGACAGAGAGAGTGGGGGGACAGACAGAGGGAGGGGAGACAGACAGAGAGACAGACCAACAGAGGGAGAGGGAGAGAGAGGGAAGGAGACAGACCAACAGACAGAGAGAGACGGGGTCAGACAAACAGCAAAAAGAGAGACAGTGAGAGAGAGAGACCAAAATGTCAAACAGAGAAAGACAGAAAGAAAGAAGAGAGAGGAAGAGAGAGAGAGAGCAAGAGTGAAAGAAAAAGAAATGGGGTCAGACAGACAGAGAGCAAAGAGACAGATAGACCAAAAATGTCAGAGAGAGAGAGAGATAGAGAGAGACATGAAAGAGCAAGAGAAATGGAGAAAGACGGAGAGAGAGAAATCAGTCACGTCTGCTTTCTTTCTTCCGAGTATTTACGTTCAGTGTGTTGTGAAAAAGCTATTTGACCTTGGACATGTTTTGCAAAAGAAAAGCAGGAGTTCAGGGTGACAGTCAGCCTTGTCCTCGTCTCAGCTTGTTCCTGCCATGGAACGTTTATTTAAAAAAAAACCTCTTACAGTCTTCTTACTTATCAGTGTCCTTCTACAGTCACCATGGACTGAACATACAATCTCAGAGGTGTTCGTCTGCACTCAGGCAGTAAACACAGACTTGTTTTTCCACCAAAACACAAGAAACAAACCAGTAAAAGAGCAAAAAATAAAATAAAAATGAAAAGAATGCAGGATGTTTTTTTGGTATCTAAATGGTCAGTTAGACCGCAGCCTGCAAAGACAAATTTCCTCAGAGGCAAACCTCACGAAACATCTGTAACCACACGTGACTTTTCAGTGCAGAAGTGAAAACTGCTGAAAGGCTCTTGGGGTTTGTAATAAACACCTTATTGCTTATAAGCGCTTCAGGAAAACTAGTAATATTAATCTTAGTGTGAGATCATAAGGTTCTGAACCATAACAGAAATATCACACACCTCTTATAATGTAGGATCTGATCACACACACACACACACACCCTCACACACACCCTCACACACACCCTCACACACACTCCCAAAACACTCACACCCAACCACCCACCCACCCACACTCACCCCCCAATTCACCCCCCAAACACTCATACCCCCAACTCACAACCACCCACCCTAACCCTCACCCACCCTAACCCTCACACACACACACATACCCACCCACTCACCCTCACAGAATTATAAAGCCTTACATATAGTTCTATTTATTTATTAAGTCTGAATTTACTTAATGTTTATTCATTTGCTCAGTCCGCTGTACAGTTCATGTTTATTATTCAGCAGAATAACTTAAATAAAGTTTAAAGATGTTTAACACGTCCTTTTTAGCAGTACAGTGGCACTCGTGTGTCACTTTGGGTGTCTCACTGAGCAGAAATGGGTTCGGTATCATAGTTTAATTATTATTATTTATTTATTTTACACTTAATTATCAAAGATTATTATTTAATATAATATTTGTAAACTTTTCTATGGAAAAAACTCTCTAGTAGGCTAAGGAAAAAACAAGAGTACTTATGAAACTCAAATTCATGAAGCGCCTACTTTCATATAAACCATTTAAAAAAAAAAAATTAAAAAAAAAGACCGCTGAACAGGATCAAATTCTAGTTTTTTGGTATCTAGTAAAAGGAGTTATGCATAAAAACAACTCTACAGACAATTAATCATAATTATCATTGCCAACTTTGTGACTAAGCCCAACTTATTACTGCTTGCTTTGTCCCTGAATACTCAGAGTCCTGTGCTCGGGTCACCACCCGTCTCTGTTGTGTGCCACACACTCCCACACACCGCTTTGACCTGCTGGAAGCAGCATAAACAGTGACAAAGCATGATGTACTGACAAACTGGCTCACCCGGGTCCTTAGAGGTTATTAAATTAGAGCAGTATGAGCTGAGAGAACGCCTGACCCAGCCTGCTCTCAATACGCCTTGGCAGCCATGCGACGCTTTTCACACATCCGCCACCATCAATGCGGTGTGGGAGGGAGAAAAGGACAACCAATCAATCAATCAATCAATCAATCTGTTACCATGGAACTGAAATTTGCCCGAACTCTAAAGAAGGAAAGGACGGTTAGTATTTATCGTGCCTCTTAGTGTTCTCTTAGAGCAGAAGCTAGAAGACAGAGATGTCTGTTAGGATTAAGGAGCATGTGGCTTAATCAGAGAGCTGCAGTTTTATTGTAGAGTCCTGAGGTGGAGGAGTTTCTCCATGTAACGGTTTCCTGTGTGGGGTAATCATGACCTCCCAGTTCCCTCAACCATAAAGCATACGCTTATCTTGAAATATTTCTAATGTGTTTAGCAATTCTGCCGTTAAATCGTTAGTCCTTTGCGAATTTTGTGTCACATGAGCAACTTGTCCCGCTGCAGTAATGTTCAAGACTGTTATAGTTAGAGATTATTCCATGAAGAAGTTGTAGTCCTCCTGGCACAAACACTGGTCTATATAGTACGAGTTACAGCAGAGACGTGGCTCAGATAGACCGGCACACAGGTCAGTGTTTTAGACCGACTAAGAGATAAAAGCGATGCTACGTCACCTTTCTTCAGCAGAGCTAAAGTCTAACGGACCCATAGCAGGATTTCAAAGTAATATTTAAAAAAAAAAAAAAAAAAAGTCAAATAAGGGGTGAGGATGAGGAGGATGAAAACATAGTATGATTGTTAATTAATGATAAATATTACAGTGAAAGCGGTTAATACTGGATGTACGATTTAAGCACCACAAGAAAGCACAGGACATTCAAGACAACACTCCGGATACTTAGTATTTGTGTGTGTGTGTGTGTGTGTGTGTGTGTGTGTGTGTAAGTGTGAGATTGTGTGTGTGTGTGTACACAAGCAGTGTGATCCACATTTAAAATGTTTAACACACACACACACACACACACACACACACACACACACACACACACACACACACACACACACACACACACACACACACACACACACACACACACACACACACACACACACACACACACACACACACACACAGAGTATCTGGAGCGTTGCTTTGAACACAAACCACAAAAAATGTGCAGTATTTTCACTCCAGTCTCTAAAGACTGCTGATACATGATCCCTCCACTCCAACAAAACATTCTTGCAATTTCTTCTCTACAGATTATTTCTTACCAGAAATGTCCCAACTGCATCCAAGTAACCATTTTTTGACCTACCAGGCAAACAGGGTATTCAGAGTTCAGTCGGCTTTAGGGAGGGAAGAAAGGGGGGCCTAGAGTTTTGGGAAACAACGACCTCTTATCCTGTAATCACAGCACTATAAATGCATCAGCCAGGATTCTGTAACTACATTGTTATTTAGTTTCTCTAGCACACTATTTTCCAGCCAGGTTTTTAAACCGACATGACAACATGGCACAAGATATAAACATGTTCACGCTGCTGCTTTCCAAAAACAATCATGCCTTTCAACATCCATCTCTAAATGAACTACTTCAAACGCTCCGTCACAAAAATTAAGACTAAACAACATTAAACGAGTATTACATTACTCTCGTATTGTTTTGTGGCCTGCAGTTGTGGCCTGGATTGCTGGATCAATACTGGAGCAGATTTGAGTGTTCACAGATTCGATCCATAAATTTTTTATAAACTGCAATGATGGACAAACAGCATCTTAAAGCACGGGACCTTATAAAATGTATCAGCTATACAGTATATGACGTATAGTATAGCCGTCACCACCCTCTGGTGAAGCGGTGGCTCAAGAAGTTAAGGCTCTGGGATGTTGATCAGAGGATCAAGGTTCAAGCCTCAGCACTGACAAGCTGACACTGTTGGGCCCTTGAGCAAGGCCCTTAACCCTCTCTGCTCCTGCAGTGCTGTATTATAGCTGTCCCTGTGCTCTGACCCAAAGAAGAAAGAATTGCACTGTGCTGTAATGTATGTGTGACAAAATAAAGGGCTTCTAATTCTATTCGACACCGGACACAGTATATACACGTTTACCAACATAACTATAATCACCTACATCATCATCATCCTCCTCCTCATCATCATGATGAACCAACTGATTCCCTATGATTAGATAACCCATGGTTTGTTTTTTTTACATTATGAAAGGAAGGCAAAAAACACCTGGACAATTTTCACAGTACAATCTGAGCTTAAATATTCAGCTTAATAAATCTACTCCAATCAGTTTGAAAATTATAAATAAAAACAGAGAGTGAGGAAAAGGAAACCGTTCACCCTGTCGGCGATGTTCAAACCCTCACGATGCCATTAGGGGAACGATATTAACCATGCTGTCTGAATGGAAGGGATGATATTCTCTCTCATGTATGTGAAAGAGGGCATTTGCATCTGAGCATGTGTTCTTTTTCTTTTCCCAGGTGCAGTTAGGCCACGTTCACACTCAATTCGTATATTTTGCTCAGATCTGATTTTTTTGTTTGGCTGTTCACATTACCTTTTAAAATGTGGCCTACATTAGATACCAGTGGGAACTGTTTGCTTTTTCGAACTGACGCACATGCGCAAACGAACAATAGCAATGATGTCACACGCGGCACGCCGTTGCGCTAAAAGGTTGGCGAGGTTATGGAGGAAGTATTGTATCATCGGGTGCAAGCAAACAGATCATGTAATGCTATAATGTGATGTATTCAGCGCAAACATTATGAGCTGGTTCACGTAACCACTTTATATAACACTCTTAACACACACGTTACCAGTCACGTTTGTGTCACGTTTTCGCTGGCGCAAAAAAAAATAAGTAAATAAATAAATGAGCAAATTAATCAATCAATCAAGCAATCAATTGATTGATTGCTTGATTGATTACTTAATTAATTGGCTAGTTAGTTGGTTGTTTAGTTAATTTTCGCCGGCACATAATTGTGACCATTGTCGATGTAGATTGACATAAAAGTCGCATCAAATCCGCCTTGGTTGTTCACACTGCGGCCACATTGGAAAAAAAATTGGGTCTGATTCAGGACCACATATGGAAGTGATCTGAATCTGATTTGAAAAAAATCAGATCTGGGCCAGATTTGAGTGTTCACACTACTCCTGAAGAAGTCTGACCTGGTCACTTGACCCCCAAAAAATCGGATTTGGGCCACTTTTACCTGCAGTGTGTGTGATGTGTTAGTCTCCACCCTCCCATGTTAGCAGCAGTCATATATTAAGCAGAGTTAGCATGAGGATGGGAATTAGTAGTGATATTTGGATATTTGACATACATCGCAGATGTGGCTGAGCTGCCATAGTGCCTTTGCATTACTTGGCGATAAAAACATTTGTCAGCTCAGTTCTATGTATGAATGATGGTATCAGGTCAATATCAGACTTTGGACAATATTTTGGAGCTCTGGTATTGTTAGCAATTGAAAATGAAAGACATTTGAGACTTTCTGCTGTTTCCTTAAAGCCTTAGAAACTCTAAACTCATTTTACTGACTGCGCCTGAGAGTCCATTCTCTTTCTCCAATACACCTCTCTCTCCGTGTCTCTGTATCTCACTCTCTCCATCACTCTGTCTCTCTGTGTCGGTCTCTCTCTCTTTGTATCACTCCTTGTCTCTGTCTCTCATGCCGTCTGTCTCTCACGCTGTCTGTCTCTCCCTCCATCACGCGGTCTCGCTGTCTGTCTCTCTCTCTCTCGCTGTCTCTCCCCATCCCCCCCTTCCCTCTCTCTCGGTCCCTCTCCTTACTACTTATTTCATTACAATTCCTGAAAAAGACAGAAAAGCACTGAAATCCAAGTAGACTCGAGACTGCAGCTGCCATAATATAATTCCAAACACACCCAAAAGTAGGTGAGTGTGAGTGTGTAAGTGTGAGTGAGTGTGTAAGTGTGTGTGAGTGATGATGCAAAGCAGCTAGGAGCTGGGTCACATATGAGTAAGCAGATCTCTGTGATGTCTCTGTGAATCCTGACTTACGACGTCCTGCCAAATGCCCCGCAGACGTTCAGTACCTCACAGTGGCCCTGAGATAAGCTTATTTTCCTCTTCTGTTTTTAATTAACATGGAAACATGGATGAATGGACTGGAGAGCTTGGATAAAATCAACAAGGCTACCTGAGTACAGAGGGATATTGGGGTTTTGCAAAGGCGTTAGTTTTACTCCACCTTCCACAGTAAGGAGCGAGCAGCACTAAAGTAGCCTGTTAGTAGATTCGTCTAAAACTGGATGCAAGTTTGGTTTATAAAAACTATACCACACTGTTTAACTACGGATGTGGCAGATTAGTAGGTATGGCATTGGGCCAGTGATCAGAAGGTTATGAGCTCAAATCCCAGGTCCACTAAGCGTCCTCTCCTGGGCCACTGAACAAGACCCTTAACCCTTAATTACTCACTTGTATAAAAATGAGATAAAAAGTAAGTCGCTCTGCACAAAACTAAAACTAAGGGCGTATGCCAAACGCCAAAAACGTTCAATGTCTATTCTGATTTGTCAGACTCGTATTTTATAACAGCAGCTTTGACGATAGTTCTGGCTGCAAGCTTCATATTATTAATGTGCTAATGTTTTAATTATTGTACGGCAGTCTGTCCGATCCAAATGAATAAAATAAACGTGCGTATTGGCTGATAGGCTTATGGAAAGCCGACAGTCTTCAGGATACAGAGTTTAGTATCGTGTGCTTTTGTGTTATTCTTTTTTTTTTTTTTTGACAATTCACTCATTTTATGCACCTTCGAGAGCGAGCAAGAGCGCGAGAGAGAGCGAGAGAGAAAAGAGAGGCAGTTGAGGAAACAACTGGTTACAGCTGCTATAACACGCATGGCCGGCAATGACGCCAGGTGAAACCCAGAAATAACCGAATGATAGAATGTCTGTATTAGCCATGACTAAAATACTGATACGAGTGCATGTGCTATTTTTGTGGTCAGGAAGACTAAAGAGCATCCCGGAGATTAAGAACACACTGACCTGGGAATAACATTTTGGACAAGGCGATCATGGCACTCCTTCACAAATGGAAAAATTCCACAGTTTTCCCAAGGCAACACCGCTAAACAGGAGGGTTTATTATATTCGGTGTTGCTGCTTCAAGTTTTCATAAGGGGATCTAAAAAAAAATCCCTTTCTATTAAGATAAAGACAAATAAAGCAGAAGCAGAGAGTCACACAGCATGTGTGAGGAGGGATGGGCTCTGTGTCAGACCTGACCATGAACAGGATGACCTTGGGAGCAGCTGGAGCAGCTGCGTGGTCCATCTCTGTAAGAACACCCAGCATCAATCCTTTTATTCATTAAGACAAGCCAAGCCCATAACAGTTTAGCCAGGAGGCCAAAAGTCCGGCCTAGCCCGTTAAATTGGATAACGCAGTTAAGCAAACCAATCTTTCTGAAGCGCGGGTTAGGCAGCGATCGCTATCTCCCTCAGGTTTAGTTCTAGTTCACGTGGTTAAGGTCATGAACCTCACTATCGTAGCAAAGTAACAACAACAACAACATTGAGAAACTCGTAAAGTAGTCGTCGAGCACCTGATCAGAGGAGCCGTGGTGGGTGCGTAGGGGAGCGGCGGCGCTGTCGAACATCTGCTGTTTGACACGAGTGTACGGCCTCTACAGTCTACAGATAATCAACAGCTGTTTAAATAGCACACAATGTAGAAAAGATCACCTGCTGAAGCTGGGGAGAAAAAAAAAAAGTCATAGGACTTCAGGGGTCAGAAACGAGGTGTGGAGGCACACTGGGTTTCGCACCGTATACGGCTTACCGAGTGCTTGTGAAAATCACGAAGGTGAAAAATCCTACAACATATATAATAAAGCAAGAAGTCCATGAAATCTATAAATATGATCCAGCTCTCAGCAGACAGATATGAGAACACCAGCTTCTTTCTCGCCTTAGTCAGATGTACGCATGAGGAAATGAGGTGCTTCATTCAAATGCAGCTCAATATTGCTACTTGCTTCTTTTTTTACATATTCTCATGTCCTCTCTTTTTAATCGCTAAAGGACAATTAATCGAATTCATACACCACTAAATGCCTTCCAGAAAAACAAAACAAAATAAAACCTATCGCTTGTGTTTTCATTTCCCTGAGGAGACTTCCCTGATACACTTCTCAGATATCGTAGCTGCACCTTGTCTTTATGCGTTTTTAACCAAACACTAACTAACAAAATCTGTAAACCTGAAAGCTTTCGGGACTTCTTTAACATCGACGCTGTTGGTTTACCGGCGGTTTCTTAGCAAACGTACATGTTGTAATGGCTACTGAATACTTTAGGTATCGTGATATATTTTTAGCATGCTGTCCAGTCCTACCTTAGATAAGTGTTTATATCATTTCAACGACGTTCATTATCAATTAGCAAACCTTACAGATGGTATTAAATAGTAATTATACCTGCTCGGATGTAATAAGTGTTGTATTATAGCCAGAATGTTGTGGGAATCTTCTCGGTCCGCATGACTAAGCAGATTTCTTATCTTGCTACATATTCCATTAGTGAGGTTTTAAACCAAGTAGCTTTTTAAGTGGTTAATCTGGGTGACTGGGTGATTATTAAAAAATAATTTAATACATTTTGATTTCCTGAATTACGTTAAATCCGCTGTGTGATGCCCGGTGTCAAGGTTACTGTGTTCTGATGCTAAGGTACGTTCTGATGCTATATTGTAAGCGTAATAAATGGTAGCACCACCTTCTGTGATGTGATTGGTCTTCCGTGATTAAAAAAAAAAGGCCTAAAAATAAAAAGGCCTATACTTTACAACCGTTTCATTTACGCCTAAGCAAGAAGTCTGCAGTCCTACTTACCGCTGGAGTGTAAAAGTTGCGAATGCAGGAATGAAGCCAGAAGTTATTTCAGAGTACCAAAGCCCAGTGTGTGTGTGTGTGGAGTCTAAGGATGCGGTAAAAGAAGAACGTAGGGCAATTTAAATCCGGTAAAAGCGGTTCTTCCCAAAAGCCGGCCGACTGTTTACAAAAGCAAGAAACCTGAAAGATGACTGAAGTTGAAACCGCAAGAAGCTAGAAGAGCAGGAAGATCCATTAAAGCCTGCAGATGGAGAAAGCTGGTTAATCCAGCATGACTGTGGAGGAAGACAAGGAGAGCGAGTGGACGAAAGCGACGTCGGATAAGAGAGAAGACGTTGATCGATAATCCAAAAAAAGATCAGCGGTTTTTATTAGCCGTCTCCTCGTGGGTCAGTTTCGTCCTGCCCCTCTCTCGTGCTCTCCTTGAGCAGGACACGAGTCAAAGCCGAGCGTACGAGCACAGAGCCAACGTGCTTCAAACAAAACCCAGTGAGGCATTAACCAGACAGCTGGGGAGAGGAAGAAACAGCTCAACATGAGCCAGAGGGAAAAAAGAGACATGGGTTTAAACATTAACATCGTGTCCAGTTGAGCATTTCAGACAGTTCTGACACACACACACACACACACACACACAGCATTAGGAGATTGCAGTTCATTTCCTGTAGATCCCGGAGCAGTGTCCAGTGATGCACCTCTGATACAGGAAAACAGTCTTTTTTAACACACACACAAACATGATGGGGGCAGGCTGGAAGTTTCCACTTTGTTGGCGTTTTTTTTTTTTTTTATCTTCCTGATCATCTGTTCCCAACACACACTCTGAGAAAAAGACTTCCTGTTTTGCCTCTATTGTCACACTTGTGTGCTGCATGGCTGGACACATCTAACTTTAGACATGTGTGTGTGCGCGTGTGTGTAGAAGCCGCTTCCTCCATACAGCAGATCCTCCTCAGCTCTTTGGATCTTAAAGCAAAACACTTGCTGGTATACTGAATATACACACAGTGTATATGTATATATATATATATATATATATATACACACATACACACACACACACACATACACACACACACATACAAGACTTCAATACTTCTCTTCAGCACTGCCGCAACAATCTTCCTCATCTGCCTCAGCTCATGAAATTAAAACTATTATTCATTCCAAATTCCCCAAACAAATGCACCTCATATTCTGTGACAGGACTCTACCATCAAGCATTTTTCATAAAACTCTGCTTGCTTACCTCGCTCACTCACTGATGTTTAAGCTCCTGAACTGAAGGACTGTTTGGACAGGCCAGGAAGCTGCATGGCTACAGTGGAGTGGAAGAACTCCAGCCCCTCTCCTCCAGCAACGTAATGCAATTTAGCCTGAACCGCACTGACCGACGCAGGAGGAGGTTTCCTCTCTCCATAAACACAGCTCCAATATGGCTGCTCTCAGGAAGGCTTTTGCATTACATAAGTAGGATGTTAAGACAATCACGACCTGTCCTGCTCTCTCCCTCTGTCCTGGATCCAGAGCCTCCAAAATCGTAACCGTAACGCAACACTGCTAGCCCAGCTGCACAAAAACAGGATAGCGCCTGGCAGACAAAGCGCCGCGGCACAAAAGAAACCTAAAGCGGATGCAGCAAACAATTCCAGTGCAACATGCAGGAGGGTGTTTACCTGTTGAGATTAATTGTTGACGGGAGGAGAAAGAAAACAACAGCGGCGAACTGTTGCCTTTCTACTTCTATTGAAGTTCTCTGTTCCCTCTCTCTCTCTCGAGCCAAGCTACAACTCCCTGCTCCAATAACCCCTGACCCACAGGAAGTAGACACAATGGACTGAAAATAACGAGAGAGAGAGAGAGAGAGAGAGAGAGAGAGAGAGAGAGAGAGAGAGAGAGAGAGAGAGAGAGAGAGAAAGAGTTACAGGCCACCTCCTCTCTCCTTCCATGTTCCTCTCCTCCACCAACCCCAGCACAACAACACTCGCTTCCATGCGGCGCTCGAGCAGGCTGTGGTCATCCCCAAAAATACTTTCCACCCGATAACTCGGCTTCATTCTTCGCATTCCCTCTGTGATCTCCAGGCCCCACCCCGGTAAGTCACAGAAGAGCTGTGTGAGCCCCCTTACATGAATACACAGAGTGCAAACTTCCCAGAGAAACAAACTTTTATTACATCCAGCAAAGGTCGGAGATAAGCCTCGAGTTTGGAATGAATGGTTGCGGCTCTTAAGGCAAGAAAGTGACATACTGTCAACTGCGAATTCCGTCCTGCCTCAAAAATCCTGACAAAAAAAAATAGAAAGAAAGAAAGACACTATAGACTGGAAAGAAGAATCAGCATAGCTGGCTAATGACCTTTGACCCCACTGAGCAACTATGTGGATCCATGAATTACATCATTGACATCTATTCTTTCTTTTACATTCGTTTAGTCATAAGCAAGAGATGAGACGTACGGCTTCCTGAATGCGTGATCGATCGTGGCAACACCTTTGGGTCGTAGCTGAAGTTAGCTAATTAGCAAACGATAGACATTGAGCTTTATTGACACTGGAACTGTCTGCTCACTATGGTAACGATGGTCACTCCTATCAATTATAGGATTAGCATTAGATTAAGGTCACATGGCCTGGATTTATCCACAACGTGCTGAAAGTAGAACTGATGACTAAAAATTGCAATCCAATTTCAACTGATAAGAAACTGGACAGCTAATAGACTCGCTGACTCTCTGAAGCAGTGCAGGATATAATAGACCTTCTCACTATGTACTATATAATCGTGTCTACACTGTTCCACAGGATGCTGTGGCACTCTTGCGAACGATCCGAGATCCTGCACGTCCTTGCTGCTTCCAAACTCGTTATGCTCGTTACGGATTAATGACCGAGTACGACGTAAGCCCTGTTACAAAATGTCCTTCTGCAAAAAACGCACTTTACCGTGAGACTAAATTAAGCTTCGTTTACGTTTCTTACCCATAATCCAAGTAAACGATTGACTAAAGATACTAACACTCATATTTGTGCACTGATTAAAAACCAGCTTGCTGTGGTTCATGCCAGGCTTGCTTCGTCGCGTTTAGAAGAAATAACTCCTGAATTTCCTGTAAATAATAAGAGTATTATATGGAATTTAAACATAACCAGACGAGAAACGTCCCCTTGCTTTCGGAACAGCGCTTCATGACAAAGAACGGACACATGCTCAGCCAGGACGAGTGTGTCGCCGTTATACTTGAGAGAAAAAGGGAGAAGATGGTGTAAACACGGCATAATCCAATCTCAGACCCATGCTAATCACAGCAAATTACATTCAGCACACAACCCAGGACTGATGTGGCACAAATCTAATTGCGCCTCTATGACTAAAAAAAAGGGAGCGAGCCAGCCAGGAAATGGACTCCAATGCCAAGAAGAGATAAGCAGACACACATCATGAAGCATCCTTGACACACTTCTCTTGTCTTGGTTAGATAAGTGCTGAACAATGCCGACTGCGATGGCGGTCGTTCGCTAATTTACGCCGGTCATATAACGCAGTGGACGACGGAATCTTTTGAAGCGGTTCACCTTTTTCTCGAGGGTGCAGAAGTAAAGAAAGTGACTTGACTTTGAGGACAAGGACACAAAGCAAAACTGTTTGTTTTTATTGGGTGAGATGTCCGAGAACACTGAGTTTATTTCATGTGTTCAAAATGTTTCATCCAGCCTAAGATCCTTTTTGTTTTTACAGGTGCCAATGTCCAGGCCCTTGATTACACGCACGCCTGGACCCCTCAAGAAGGGGGCAAATAAAGAAAGCATGAAGTCCAGAACAGAATAAACATTCTTCGCTCTTTAAAGCTCGTCCTCCATTTTGAAGATCTCAAACAAATTGTCAAAACGTTAAGGAAAAATAACGGCCAAGAAAACTCCAAGCTAAACCCAGATATCCAAGCCCTCGCACTATACATAGCTCTGCTCTTTCTTTCCTCGTCTGCTTCTCCTTTTCCTACAGACAGATTGTTATACCACTGCCTGGTGTGTCACAGCTGCTTTTTCCATATGCTGATGGAATGTTATCCATCTTATACACAGGTTCCTACTGCGATGAGACTCGGGCACATCGAACATTCTTCTTTCACAGCACACAGAATTAAAATGTACAGTCTTTACTTCAGTGTGTGTGTGCGCGTTTATCTAGCTTTTAATATTTCTGACCGTATCGAAGACGAACTTGCGCACACTCACGAGCGTACGCGGTCATACACACCCCCGAGCAACGTCCTTATTGTTCATTTTCAGCTATTAATGGAGTCGAACCAACAGAGCGTAAGTCAGACGTTAGGTTTTCCATGCCGTGTTGTGGTAGAAACAAGGTCATTGATCAATAGCTCTTAACCAAAAGTCTATTCAGGCTTCGCTCGGCCCCTCACGCGGCTCTCAGCTGCTCTGCCAATGTTTACAGTCGACAGCTCTTACGTAGAAACAATGTCTGAAAATAACCGCTGTGTGTCACAGATTTCAGTGCACGGGTTCGTTAAAAAGGCCGTCCAAAGGTCAAGAATTACGTCCGAGAGCCAGTTTGGCTTTAGTCATCTGACCAGGATAGAATAATGCCATTTGAAAACAAGTGTGAAATCGGAGACAGAGCAAAGGGTAGACACGTGCACACACACATCATTCTTGCCATCATCTTTTTCATTTGCCTTCCCTATTTTCCTGGTAGAAGAAGGTCGGCAGTGTTAGACCCACTTCCTTCTTCTGTTGCTCACAAAGTCACATGCCTTCGTCAAAGCTCTGGCATTCGCATTCGACACATTCCTCTGGCCTGACATGTCTCTGTTCGCATGAGTGGAGCTCTGACTCGCTGAAACTGCAGCCGGACCAAACAATTTGGCTTTGTTTACAGCGCTGTGGGTCCTGTAGGTGCCGTCATGGCCAGCCCAGGCTCCTGGTACCGGAGAAAGAGAACTGGTTTTCCTTCCATACAGAGGAAATGACATAAGATACTAAAACACAACTCGGGTTCATGAACTAAATGTCGGAAATGAGTATTTCACCCTGGCGACATTAATGTGTTCCATTCGCTTATATAAAAGCGAATAAATCCTTTGAATTATAAACCTAATTTGTCATTTCTGGCAGTAAAACTGAACAGGCTATTAGGCTGTAGGACTGGATACATCATTATGCAGCGATAGATATACGGATGATCATCATGAGGGCAAAAGCTGTGGAAACGGCCGTTCGGGGAGATTCTCGACTCCTGAAATCTGATCTAGTCCATAAACCGCGTGCTACAACACCTGCAGCTGGCACCTGCTCACCCGAAATCCCTCATTCAACAAAACTGAAGGTAAAAAGCAGCTGTCTGTCTGTACCTGTAAGGTCCAGCCTGTAGAGCAGAGTAACATAAACTTTAGTTTAGAAGTAAACTGACCTTGACTCCTGCCTGGATGTGGAACGGTAGTTTCTAAGGCGCCTGAGCCGAGCCGAAGGGTGATGAAGAATCCAAAGCAGGACAGTAGGCCTCCTCTCAAACCTCTCAAAGTTAAACCCACACACAGCAAAAAAGTTCTTCGCTCGAAGCAGGTTTCTCTTTTGATGCAATCACACACATGCAGACGGTATCTGTGTGGGCATGGCGCCAAGCTGAGGCTATTGAATCATGCTGTGCAAAAGCCCTTTAATGCAATCAGGGCGAGTACAGCACTGTCACTAGGGACAACTGCTAAGAGCTCTCTCACTCTCTCTGTCTCCGTCTGTCTCTCGCTCTCAAGCTCGCTCTCTTTTCAGTCAGGGTTGGGGGAGCAGGGGAGATCCTATAAGGCCTCACGTTAACCTGAGGAATTACACAGGCCAGCGGCGGCATTTCACAGCTTGCCTCTAGCTGATCTCCTCCTACACACGGACTCTGCTGGTCCACGTCTAACCGAACCTACACCTTAAAATAAAAGCCTCAATCCCGACTTACAAACAAATGTGCAGCTATTTTGGGCAAAACATCAGTATTCCTGAAACCTAGATTTAAAGCCTGGTAGATGCTTCAGGAAAGACTTGAGTTTCTGATGCCGTTGTCCTTCGGCTGAAGGTTTATGCATGAGTTTTACGCGAGATGCCCGCTCCCATTTTCTCCGAGCTTGAGGCCAGCACTGAGATTTAACCCCCCCCCCAGGCAAACTGAGGTCCATGATCCCAGTCTTATCCTGACTAACTAAATCAGAGCAGTGTCAGACTTTACAAGATTGCTGTGTTTGAGCTCCTGTTGTCAATTTCAAGAGACAGATGTGTCTCTATGCGCCTTGCAGTCATCATCCTGTGACACAGAAATGTCTGGACATGAAGCGCAAAAGAAAAAGTCCTGACCGTTTGCTTTTATGCTTCATCACGTTCATCCTGGTTCACAAACTGCTACGAGCAAATGTCAAGCATTAAGCGTTATCGTTATTATAGAATATTACAACATTCCCAAAATGAGCACAGTCTGAATCCTTCGGAGCTCGAAGGAGCATTAAGCCTTGTTCATTAAACATAATTACTAATTATGTTTATTACAAAAGACAAGACAGAGTTATGTAAAATCGGAACTGCTCGATTTGATCCTCGGCCTCTAGTCAACATGGAGCAGACGGCTACGTCAGTATTACAGCCCTATAAATCCACATACGCCTTCCTGATCGTCAGAACACGTGAAAGTAATAACCGTGTGTAGAAACAGACGTGGAAGAAATACGCAATTAAATACGATCCTCCTGGGTTTTGTTTTTATAATGAGGAAACTGTCTGGGTAACTAAGCTATAATCTTCCCAATCCTCCTGGATCTTGTTATATATTTCAAAAGTCTATTAAAGTAGGCTGAAGTGAACAAAAATTACATAAAATCTAAATGTAGAGTTTTCAGATTTGCCAAACTCTCTCTCTACATTCTCTAAATTCTATTCGGCCCATAAATTCATATCATTTCAGGAGACAGCATGTCAGTCAAGATGCATCTACGTCTGTTCACTATAAACAATAATAAAAATAAATGAATAAATTTAATTAAATTTAAATAAATTAAAATACAGTTAAGGCATGAGATCCACGATGCCTGTTTGGATCTGGCATTGGAAACCTGACCCTAGACCTGCATTAATGCACATCTGGTGCATATTTTCACAGCGTGCTGCAATGCTAAGGTATACACGTACCCTGTGCTCAAAACGGCCCTCGTTCCAAACAAAAGAAAGAAAGCAAGTGAAGCATGGAAGGGGGAGCGAGAGAGAGAGAGAGAGAGCACTATGTAGCCATCTGGTAGCCATCAGCAGAGGAAATGATCTCCACGCCGCTCTCAGATACCAGAGAACATCGGCTTTCTTCTGCACGGCTACTCAATAGATACAAAAGGATAGAAAGGAAGCACGAGAGAGAGAGAGAGATAGAGAGAGAGAGAGCCTGGTCGGTTCACATTTCTGCCAACTCTAGCGTGATGGGAAATGCTGTTGAATATCATATACTGAACTGTGAAATTAGTTCTGCGCTGAATAGGAAGTGAGCGTCCTCTTAGATAATGACTTACGTAGTAGAACTGAAAGCTCAATTCCAATAAATAAATAAATAAATAAATAAATAAATAAATAAATAAATAAATAAAGTAAAAATAATACATTTCTGAATTTCTTCAGACAGTGTGACAGACAGTAATTAATGTTTGTCGCTGAGGCTGATTTTTTTCTAACAGGCTATTATCACTAACAATGTATAATGCAGCATCTAAAAAAAAAAAAAAAAACATTCAGCAGCACCAGACATGTTGCATAACGCCAGTGTAATTATGATCTACTTGCATCTACTAGTGAAAAACACTAGTTTGTTCGTATGTCTAACACCCAAAACAAGATAAAAATCCCCCTTCTGTCCAAGTTCACTTCATGACCTTATCTTATCGTGGTTCAGGAATGAGCATGGCTGAGCAAATATCCCAGCACATAAAAGAACACATCTGTTTACAAACTGCCGCAGTTAGACCTTTTAACCAGATGACAATGTGCAAACAGGCGCTGTGTGCTCAAGGAGGAACTGACTTTTCCTGTAAGATACCCTGGATCTGCTATCAGAAGCCACACACTGCAGCAGACGAGCTCGGGTATCAGCTGATACCGGGGGCACAAATATACCGATAAGGGTATTGGGGTAACGGTTGGCTACGGAACCTTTAGAAATATTTGTTAACAAATGCTCATGCGATACGTTGTGTTATGGCGTGACACGTTAATAAACAGATGACACCATAATCTTATGTCACGAGAAGAAGAAACTCCAGCATCTTCCCACTATACACATACCTTTTTTAGAGCGTGCGAGGGTGGCCTACCTGAAGAATTAGCATTACAAGTGTGTGCAAGATGAGCAGAAGCGAGTGTGTAGATAATTCGGCGTGGATAAATAAGCTATCCTCCTATCACACCGCTTGACTGATGATAGCATCGACTGTTGCTTTAAGTTGGTAATTGGGAGCGTTGCCAGGCACTCGTGTAAGTGTAGCGTCCACACATTACTTCTTTAATAATGGGGGGGGTGTGGTGGGGCTGAATACCGTTTGCTAGTCAACTGTAGCTGCTATCGCATGTATCAGGGTTTGTTATCTTTTCTGACAAAATTATACAGAAACAAGATCAGGAATACTGACAATCAAGAAATCTAAGGTCAGGACTGTTTAAACATAATAACAACAACAACAACAATAATAATAATAATAATAATAATAATGATTAGATGGAACAAATAAATCTAACTAAAATTAAACCGAATTTTTAAATCGTGACGTCATCCTGAGAAATATACCGTTTCATATCCTCGATTTAAAGAGAGCGAAGACGTTCAAGAGCTTTCTGTCTGGCAGAACGGACAAGTGAACTTAAGACACATCACAGAAAGATGTTTGATCGTTCTGTCTTCGCGTATAATTTTGTAAAGAACAGAAACAAGCGAAAAGTTAACACATGATGAGATGCGTCGTGTTTTTCACCTTTAGGCTACTTCTATTGGAATCTATAAGCAGCGATCCTAGTGCACGAGCACTTCACTTCAGAGAGCACTGAGCACTTCCATTCCTTTCTTCATTAGTCAAAGTGAATTACCGGCGCCCGGCACTCATTTTTAATGGACTGAATGCGAAGGTCAGCCATCCTTCCACTCCCATAGTACTTTAAATATCTTTAACAGAAAACTCAGCACAAGGGCACTGCTAGCCCTTACTGATTAATACTAAGTTTGTTTTTTGTAGGACACCGGTGTGGAACTTCATTGAGCTACTGCTGCGTCGGTCAGCTTTATGGACGGGTCTTCGTCGGCGATCATTTGAGGACTTCGGCAGGAAGGAATTAGTGTTGGGTCCGTAGTGAACCTGGAATTTGTGCTCACCCGTTAATTCGCTCGACTACAAACTGTTGTAGAAAGGACATTATTTCCTGTCCAGTGTGAGGATGAGGTTCCCTCCTTAGTCTGGTTCCTCTCGAGGTTTCTTCCTCATTGGCAAAGTGATGTGCGGTGTAGATATAATTAAACAAGACGATGAGGCGTTCACTAAACATGCCGCTGTAGACACATGACGCAGCGGACCTGGAGCAAAAACTAGGAAGTCGTGAGTATTAAAAAGTAAATAAAACTGGAAACAAATCACGTGCAAGTTTTTTTTTCCCTTACTGTCTACCACGGTTTACTTCATGAATGTTTCAAAAAGGCAGTTAACTCCTGAGTAGATATTAAGCGACTACTCTGGAACCTTCGAGCAAACAATATGTAAGACAAATCAGTAACGTGTGTGTGAGAGAGAGAAAGAGAGAGAGAGAGAGACATGAAGAGTACAGACGCTGCATTTGGAGGCCCTCTAGAGAGCAGTGTGCGAGTGAGTTAGGGCCTCTGAGGCCTGTTCGCTCACAAATGCAATCCAAACGCACAGCCCACTGAACCAATAAAACTAAATCAACCGCAGAAGCAAACGCCTAACCAACAGCAATCTGACGCTCACAGAAAGCTCAGCGAGACTTCCAGCACACACACACAAGACACACACACAGCTTCCCACAGTGGCTAAGGTATTTATATGACGCCTCCAACAAAATGCCAGCAGCACCACCGTGGCCGCTCTTCCTGCAGGCTGGGCCGCGACTGACTAAGCACTGTGGTTATGGGATTGTTTATCATGAGCGAGATCACTTTCCCAGTGCAGATTCTTTATGTAAACAAAAAAAAAAATAAATGGGATCTGCAATCATGCAGAGAAAGTGCCTCAGGCAGGTGGGAACCAGTGGGATGATTTGACGTGGAGGGAACAAAGAGCTTAGGTTCAGCAAAATACTTCTAATAAAATGTGTGTTAATATTTTATTTATGTTTCACACAGGGTGAATAAAGGCTGACATCACAACTTTTGATTACTAGGCAGATTAATCAGCTACAATGATAGGCCTCAGTTCAGCAGCAAACACACAGATATATGGAATATAACCTGAACATAAATAAAGTGCTGCACAAAGCTGTGATGTAACTCTCCTGCTAGCACAACACAATCACTGTGTGGTGAGTGAGTGAGAGAGAGAGAGAGAGAGAAAGAGAAAAAGAAAGAAAGAAAGAAAAAAGGCACAAAAGAAAGCATGAAAGAAAGCAAGAAAGAAAGAAAGAAGAGAAATAAGAGAAAGAAAAAGATACGAGCACGCACGCAGACACGCGAGCGCGCACCCAGACACTTGACAGACAAAAAAAAAGAACACCACAGCAGGAATAAAAATAGGCAGCATACAGGCATCACCTACTGCAGTAGGTTTTGTGCATGAATACCTGACACTCGTATGTCTTTATTTGAAAGCGACGGTTAATAATTTATTAAGAGGAGAATCCATTTCAACAGAACTGCTCATCGTTTCAGACACAGCGCGACGTACTGAAATGGAGAGGGCCAGAGTTGAGATAGAGAAGGGATGATAGGAAAAACTAAGTTGACGTGGAACAAAAAGGAAATGAAAGCGATATGGAGAAGAAAGAAGAAACGAATAAGCACTTGTTTGTCTCAGCAGTTAAGTTAAGCTGATCGGCTTGAACGCGGACGTCACCTTGTTTGTTTGCGCCGAGCAATAAGACATACGTGGATCCAGCAGATTGCAATCAATCCAAGAAGAGTAAACAAACACTTTGAAGAAGAATGAAAGTCATTCCATGTATGTGTGTGTGCGCGCATGTGTGCGTGTGTGTGTGTAGCAGGAAAGCGGCAGCTGCACACGCTGCAGAACATGAGTAATGGCAGTGTGAGTACTGGAGGATGTGACCGGAGACGCATTAAGGGGAAAAGAGGAATTCTCTATGAAGGTGGCTGTAGCATGGTGAAGGTTTACACACGTTTCATACACACATTTTCCTCCTTAGTCTCTCCTCGGCCAGCTCATCTTTCCCTGGTGCATCGTGGGAAAGTTGAACAGTAGAGCTATATGTCAAGGTCCCTTATGGCACATAAGCAGAACCTACAATTTTTTTTTTTTTGCTTTAAAATACATCAAAGACCCCCCAAGAGGACTCGCTCGGCCACTGGGGCTATGACATGTGACACGTGTGGAAAGTAGAAGTAGAGTCCCAGTGAAGAACTCGCTAAATTCATCACGTCAACAGGTCAATGACCCTTAGCTGGGACGACGTCTAAGATTTTTAAATCTCCTCTTTCTATATATTTTAGTGATCCTAAAGGACTAGGATTAAAAAGTGACATCTAACGTAATATAATACCATAACAAGCTAGTTAGCTAAAAAAAAAAAAAAAAACACACTAGTTCATGATCCTCATCTTACAAACTTTCTTACACAGACAGACAGATGGACGGACCGAGATAGATGGGGTGGATAGATAGAGACAGACAGACAGGATGGCTGGATGGACGGCCAGAGATAATTGGGGTGTACAGACGGACAGACAGACGGACGGACGGACAGAGATGGATGGTGTGTACAGACGGACAGACTGACGGACAGAGATAGACAGGGTGGACAGACGGACGGACAGAGATAGACGGGGTGGATAGACAGACAGACAGACAGACAGAATGGATGGATGGATGGATAGACGGCCAGAGATAGATGGGGTGTACAGACGGACAGACAGACAGACGGACGGACGGACGGACAGACAGAGATGGATGGGGTGTACAGACAGACAGACAGACAGACAGACAGATGGATGGACAGAGATAGACGGAGTGGACAGACAGACAGACGGACGGACGGACAGAGATAGATGTGGTGGCTAGACAGACAGACAGACGGACGGACAGATAGATGGGTTGGATAGACAGACAGACAGACAGACAGACAGACAGACAGACGGACGGACAGATAGATGGGTTGGATAGACAGACAGACAGACAGACAGACAGACGGACGGACAGATAGATGGGTTGGATAGACAGACAGACAGACAGACAGACAAAAAGATGAGGTAGCCAGCCAGACAGCCAGATTTTAGTGATCCTGTAGGAAATTCAAGCATTCAGTAGTAAGATACAGAAAGGAGTTTTGCGACTTAAAAGTCAGTAAGCCTTTGCTAACGTTTTGGCTACGAGGTCAGCTGGAAGCGTCTTTACCTTCTCCTGATCTGCTGAAATGCAAGCAGACTGCTCCTTAAGAGGAGAATAATGTTTCGGCTTTGAAATTAGTATATGCAGCACCTAATGGTATAATAGCATATAATGCTGAGTAGAACCTGTCATTTCCAGCCTCCAACAAGGAAAAAAGAAAGAAAATGCAATTCCTGCTCATTAATCTTGTAAGGTTTGTTAAGCTACGAGATCTTTCAAGCACAGGGTATCTTCACCAACATGTGTAAAGCAGCAGGTTGTGAGCCTCGCTTTTATTTGAAACACAGCTATTAAAAGTAAAACATCTGGAACCCTACTTCTTCACCTGGGAAGTGCGAACGAACCACAATCTGATCCTCCTGAAACTTCTAGCTACAAAATGTCCCATATAGAACTATAAATGACAGACATGAGGACAATCCCAAAAGATAAATAAAATATATGATAAATAGCAGGTTTAAAAACAATCACTCCTGTCCATTAGAAAACTTCGTTCAATCCGCTTTATTCTTACATTTACGGCATTTGGCAGACGTCCTTATCCACAATATAAAAAAAACCTTAGTCCTTAAGGACCTTGCTCAAGGGGCACAGAAATGGCTGCTTGGTCCACCTGGGATTTAAACTCACGACCTTCCAAACACCCAAGGCTACCATGTCGCACGTCTTGCATGTGCAGGTATCAAGGTATCAACGGTCAGTAACTGGAAGCTAAATCAAAGTGGAAATCAACACCGTGCTGAAGTCTCGGAAAGTCAGATCACTTCTGATCGCATACAACTCGTCAGGTTATACAGCCAATCCGTTTGCTGCACTTAGAGAACTGCACACGAGTCAGAGGTCCACGTATGAGGCAGTTTCAAACACAGAAAAAGGAAAAAATTAATGAGATGGAAAGTTGGCAGGGCATGGCAGGGGTTTAGTGTGAATAGTTTACCGTTATTATTATTATTATTATTATTATTATTATTATTATTATTATTATCTTGAAACACCACATCCTCTAAATCTAATAAATCTAGAGATGGGAATCTTAATGGTGATTAGAGAGTTAAAAATTTCTACCTTTTTAAAGATGTAAAAGTAAACCGTGTGGCCTTCGACACTCCTCTATCACTGATAGAAAGAAACAGGAGTTGCCATGGCTGCATGCTGTATGTGTGTGTGTATACGAGTATGAGAGTGTGAGTAGAAAAAAAAAGTCCATATTGAAGCGTTGAGCATGCACTTTGAGCCTCACGCTGAACACCGAGCGCTTCCATTGCACAGCACACAAAAAAGTCGGCTGAACAGCCGCGGTCTTGATTCGCTGCCAAACAGCCGGGAACACAGCAGACTTTTGACCCTCACTGCTCAAAGCTCTGCTCTGCTCTGCACAGCTTGAAGCAGTAGGGCTGGGAATTTGGGCTTCATGCCCACACTAAAACATTCTCATGTCAGGCCTGCATATTATATTTCTGTCTAGAGAAGGAAGCTATTGGTTTGGAGGAAAGAAAAATAAGTTAGTCGGTTTGGGGAAACGTTCGTACGTTAAAGTTACAATTTATTACTAAACCGCAGACGGCTTGATAAAGCTTGGGTTCAGGATCGTCCCTTTGAACCACCGTTTCTCCAAAACTGCCTGAATGATCATAAATTCAGATCGTATGAAAACGTCTTGCCAAGCTTCTACAGCTCCGAACACATTTTTAACCTAATTCTCTGTACTGTGTGTGCGGTTAGCGCTGATGATTTGCATGTCCAGTTATTTCTGTGCAGATCAAGTGAAGGCACAAAAGTATTTTTAAAACGTTTTGTAACCCATGCTGTCAGACAGAGAACTGAACATGTGTCTGTGTAGAAATATTACTTGTGCAGATCTGTACGTGGATGAATCCCGCTAAACCTTCCAAGTAACCACATGCATATTGCTTCAACTGGAGAAAAACATCTTTGGTAAGACACTCATGTCTGACTCATCCAAAACCTTTACTGTTGCAGCCTAATGGCTGTTATTTTAAATCTATAATGTATAACTGTGTACTTTAAATGTTACTGACAGCACCTGAAGACCGCCCTTTGACTTCCTGCTACAAGTCTTCAAGTTTTCTGATGTTTTTTACAGCAGAGGGAAACTGTGTACTGTAAATGATATCTGTAAGGAATAATCAATAACAAGGTGCTGGGATGTGACTTGATGCGAAGTTGCTGATAGGGCTGGGCGATAAAACGATAACGATATGTATCGCGATAGACATGTGATCGATATCAATAAAAATGTGTTCGATACAACAGTTTATTTTTTATACTTCGTCGGAAGAAAACAGAGGTTGCGAAGCAAGTTTTGTTGCATTAACAAAGACACTCACTCTCTGGTAACCTAGCAATGTAGGGAGTGACACGCTAACAGCCAATCATGTAACAATATCACGTTTGGTTGCACCATATCGTTGTCTCGTGCTTCAGTAACCGGTATCTGATAAGCAGAAAATGAGCCGCAGCAAGCGAGGAAACTGTAAATAAAAGAGGAAAAGTCAGCTTCTCCTGGTCCTTATTTTAAATGGGTCATAAAAAATATCAACAATTAATTATCGATATCGACCGATATGAAACACTGATATCGTGATACAGTTTTCAGCCATATCACCCAGCCCTATTTGCTGATGATCTTTTCAGTAATAACATGCTCTTTAACCTTTAACTCCTCTTAATTCTGGATGTTTGATGTTCTGGAAAGTCTCCGGATTCAAGATTTTACCCCTGACTGTTCCAAAGCACTGACACCAGAGATAGCATCCAAAAAAAAAAACACGTTAAATAAACATTAAATCTCCTCTTAGAAAACTTCACCGTGTTAAAGATTACATGCAAATGTGTTGATGCGGCGCAGCTTCACTACAAATCCCGGTGCCAGCCGTTGCCATAGAAACAATAAATAGCACCGTCGTTGTTATATAAACCTGTGATGTTCAGACAGATCTAATATCAAAGAGAAGATTAATCAGCTGCTTCGGACAAATCAAAATCGAGAAATCAACAGTACTGAAAACGGTGGGGTAGAAATCAGAGGGGTCACATCAAGAGTAAGCAACAGGGTTAAAAAGGCCTGGCGGAAGGGAAAACAACCAGAGAAGCAATGCCTGCTGGCGTGGGCCATGCAAACTGGTCCTGACAAACAGCAATAAACAACAAACAATCAGCACCTCTGGGGAAATGTCTGCTCCAAGCTGGAGCTCATGTAAACAGGAGCAAAGCTATTGCTGTTGTAAACATATTCAGAGCAATAAAATGTAGCCTGATACTTATATACCTCATAATACTTGAAGACTTTACGTACACGTTCGCACTGCAGAACAGCAGGATCGCATTGTGAAAACATGACTTGAACAAGATCGATGAAAATAAATAACTGAACACTGAAAAGTACTTTTAAAAAGATTTAAATAAAAGATCAACAGCTCAATATCAGTTTGCCTTGTTACACTGAAACAATTAAAATATATACAGAAAAACTGTGAATTTTGTGAATATTTATAGTGATAATCACCATCAATCTTAGTCATGTTTCCAAAAACTGATACGATGCAACATTATTCACGACACACACAATATCAGACTATTGAATTTTTTCTTTTTAAAAGGTGGGGTCTCCGTTGTTTGAGAAATGTTTCAGAAAACTGCGTCGGGCCGCCAAAAATAAAACTAATGTGTAGCCAATGAGCAGAAAGGGGCGTGTCTTGTCAATATGGGCGGAGAGAGTGTTCAGTGCGCATGTGTGACATTAGCAGAAAGCGGTTTTAACATTGACATGGAGGATAAAAACAAAGAAAGAAAGCGAAGAAAGGCTTACGATAAGGCAAGAAGTAGAATGTGTTAATATAGGATCAGCTTTCCAGCGCTGGAGAGAACTGAACGTCTTCCGCGTGAAACGGAGATAAACCTTTCACGGTACAACACACAGTACTACAAAAACACATTTGTATTACCACAGTATTACTCATTAAGTTCATTTATTGATAAAAAAAATATCCCCTTGGTCAACTGCCCCAAAATGTTCCACCATAATACTTGTCTGGGTTATACTTGTTATACTTGTCTGGTGTATGTGGGGGGCGGAGCTATCAATACAGGGGTGGGACCCATTTGAGTTAGGGACGTGTTTGTTTTGGTGATTTCATATGTCAACATTGGCTTTCAAACAACGGAGACCCCACCTTTAAAATCCTCCCTTTAATATGGAGATAATGAATGTGAATGGAAAACAAATCTTTATTAATGAACATAAATGCAGTTACAGTAATCCAGATCCATAAGTCACACTGCGATGCGTTTTATCACGGCGACACTAAGCCCTCAATCAGAATAAACACTGATGTTACACTTGTGCTGCACTAACCAGCCCAAAAACGGCTTGTTATTATTATTATGTAGATTATTTATACTATAAAAGGTAACTAAACACTGCATTATTGCAGAGACATTGCAGTGCAGTTTCAAGAACAAAGACAACAGATCAGAAGCTCAAGCACTTAATGCACAAATAGGATGAAAGAAATCCGGTAAGAAAGCTTGTCGATCGGCAGGATATTTGGTTATCGCTTAATAGCAATGAGTGAGGACTGATTTCATTATGGGTTAAAGAAGGTGTATTAGGTCTGGGGGAGCGGAGAAAGAAAGAGACGATTACGTTAAATAAACCAAATTGTTTACAGCTCGATGACTCGGATGACACGTGATTCTCTAAGGAAGGAGCTCGGCCACAGTTTAGGAGCTTTCTGTAAATAGCTTTTTCGTAACTTTTCTGCAAAACAGCGCTGACAACGGATATTTTTTTTGCTTAGGTTTCTGCTGATTCGTATGTTGCATCAAAGAAACGCATTCGTAAGTTTCATTGTGATGGAGAATGAAAAGAAAGAATGTGCAGTTTCAACACATCCGAAAGGCTTCGAGATCTGAGCAGGTTGTAGGCAGAAGCCCAAACTTTAAGAAAACTTTGCTTAAAAATAATTACTTTCGGGTCAAATGCAGACATTTTAGCCAGTTTGTCCGAATTCCGCTTGCATAAGAGAAGCCCGGTGATGAGTTTTGTTGCAGTTGAGGATGAATAAGAGAACAAAATGTGCTGGATCAACAGCAGGTTTGAGGATTTGAGCTCAGCGCTCTGTGACACATGGGATAAGCCTGAGCTACAGAAGGTTTTTCTAAAAAAAAAAAAATAGTAATAATAATAAAACAAGCTCGATGTAGATTCGTACACATTCCTGCTTGCATGAGGATGAATAAAAGAACATCAGGTTAGAGGATTTGAGCTAAGTACTTTCAGTATAAAGCCCTTTTTTAGGCTCAAACAAGCTTGCATTTCTTTTGGGTTGTTTTTTTTTTAATCCCACATAAGATGGTGTAGGAATAAAGAGCACAAATAAAGCCCTTTTTATTATTTTTGCACTAAAGAACACAAGCATCATTCCGATTATGTGCTGATTATGTTTTTCAGGGTGAAAAAAAGGGACAGAAACGCAAACGTTGTCCCAAAATAGCACATGACTTCTGTTGACTAGTAAACAACACTGTAACACACCCTGGGCAGGTTTTAGTGGAATAGCACAGCTATGAAAAGACTTGAGAAATGATTTAATACCATATAGAAGAAAATGAATCCATTCCTTAATACTATTGCTGTTAATATTATCATTATTATTATTATTATTATCATTATTAGAAAGCAGCCATTTGCATGCGTGTGCGCGCCCGCGTGTCCGGTTAAATACTGAAAAACCACAGCGCGTTTGAATAGAACTGAGATTTGTTTTTGTTTTGTTTGTTCTTCTACTTACGTAACGGCGCAACTTTTTTTCCGGCGGAGACTTTCTGAGCCAGCCGGAACACACCACGTCCCCTCCGCTCATTTTGTAGCCCTTTTTTAATCTGTAAAGGAAACAAAACGACACAAGTTGTGAGGACGCGCGAACGCGCGCGCGGCTGTGGACGGAGTTACACTGTAACAACATCAACGGGTCTCCAGGCTCGTGCACAAACTCCACCAAACCTAATGCTCCTTTTAACTCATTTTATCTTTTATTATAGTTAACAATTAAATACAAAAAAGGTCTCAATACGAAAGCATCCAGAAAACGTTTACATACGTTATACGTGCGTACGTGAAGACTGGTTTAAGTTTACACACGTGAAAAGTGAGAATAATCCGGTGTGTGTGTTGTTTTTCTCCTCAAGAGTCGTCGTTTCCACACACACACACACACACCAAGTTCCTCGCGCTCGTCCTTTTTTTTCTTGTCTTTTATTTTAACTAAAGCCGAATATCTCCAACGCGTTTTCCTTCACGTTTCCCGCACATGACGGCTGTTTTGTGGAGCTTTCCGAGCTCCACGGAGCTCTTTTCCAACTAATTGTCCCAGTTTCGTCGACCTTCCCTCCAGTTTCGCTCGGTGATTGACGCGTAAAAACCGTCGATACTTTTCCCTTAAAACTCAACCTCCCTCCTTCTGCCTGTGGAGGAGGACAAGGAGACGCCGAGCTATGGGAGAGAGAAAAAACGCACCACCAAGGCGCAGAGGATTGTGGGAAATGTAGTCGACAGGTGCCGCCCTTACAAACCGCTACACGTATTAATTGTTTTTCTCTCTATTTATTCTTTTGGGTCTGTGTTAACGATTCATGGCCGATTTTAACCAACAAATCACACTGTATTTATTCAAATAGAGATATTCAAGCAACGCCCGGTGTATTAGTGAACTTATTGACTTCCATTCTTTAGGATTTAAGATTACAACTCCCAGAATGCAATTCGTTGGGCATCCCGACCATTGAATCCGATTAGTAATACAGAAGAGACTCACTATATTTTTACTAGCTTACTGAATGTACAACACTTAAAGTAACAGGATATGAACGTGTTTGTGAGATTTTAATTATGAAATAATTTTAAATAAGAATTATTCAAAGAATTTAAATAAATAAAAAAAATGTAAGAATAAATAAAAATGTATATATATATATATATATATATATATATATATATATATATATATATATATATATATATAAATAAAATAACAGCAATAACAACAACAATAAAACAAATATTATTATTATTATTATTATTATTATTATTATTATTATTATTATTATTATTATTATTATATTCTGGTAGCACAATGTGGGAGGATTGACTCCAGAAGGTATGGCAGTCCATCACAGGTCATCATAAGCATGTTTTTGGACAGTGGAAGGAAACCGGAGAACCTTGAGCTCCACACGGCCAGTAACCTGAACTGAGGATTAAAAACCCAGGACCCACTGCACCACTGTGTCACCTGATGATTCAGTTCAGTTCAGTTCAGTTCAGTTCAATTAATTTGTATAGCATTTTAACAATTCACATTGTCTCAATGCAGCTTTACAGATGTATATAAACAGAATAAAAATTTTACATTTTAAAAGTTTCAAATTAAGTTACTATTTATCTCTAAAATCTCTCCTTAGTAAGCAAGCTGGAGGTGAAGGTGATGAGGAAAAATTCCCTGAGATGATATGAGGAAGAAACCTTGAAAGGAACCCATTTTAGTTTTTTTTAATGACATGCTGCCCAGGCTATGTATAGAAAAACCTTTAGAAATTATAAATCATGAATGATATATATCATAATATGTAAAAAGGTCATGTGAATAAAATATAAACACAAAAGAAAATCTCACTTTTGTGTGAACTGATTAAAGAGTCTATTCCTAGTTATTCAATACAAGGCTTATTATTTACATCTAATTGGGATATCTGGATTTAGGGTAACAAGATAATAAAGTAATCCTCTAATACATCTCAAAATGCACCATGAGCATCCTCACTCTCTTGCATTTTTTTATGTAAACGATACAGGCCAATCTTGATCCATGCAATGATCAACTATCTTGAGATAGTGTTTTAGATTTTGAAAGCCATTTGGTTGTAGGTAATGATATAATCATGTGAAACATATTGTGCAGCTCTGTTACTTTTACTGTTAGCAAACAATGACTATTGTGTTGGTTTGTATAGAGAAGAGAGGAGCAGCCGCTGAATGTGCCTGAGCCAGAGATGCATGCAGGGATTTGTGTCCGTGTGAAACAGGAATGTGGGGAATGCTGCTGTACTGGAAAACGCCTTTTCCAATCGAGCCTGCTAACAAAGTCGTCTAACTGCTTACTCAGGACTTTTGAAAACACAAACCACATCATTACGATGTCTTTTGCATGTGCGAGTTGTTCAGTGACTACGTGCACCAGTCATGTGTTTGGCACAGTTTATTGTGTTTATGATCAATTTTGACCTGAGACTTGTATTTAGCTTTGGACCAAGACTGCTTGTCACTATTAGTTCTACTTGACCTTAGTGCTGCATTCGACATTGGTGGTGTGCTGCATTGGTGGTGTGCCCCAGGATTTTGTAAATGTAAAAAATGTGCCGCGGCTCAAAAAAGGTTGAAAATCACTGCTTACAGATCACAACATTCACCTAGATTATACAAAATACCAAAATTAGATCCTACCTGTCTGATCAATACCATTTTGTAGATTTAAATGAAGAATTCTCCATTTTATTGGCAGTTAATTATGGGTTCCCTCAAGGATCAGTTCTAGGACCTTTGATTTTCTCGATATACATGCTTCAATAAGGGAACATCTTTAGAAGGCACGGGATTAGTTTCCACTGTTATGCTGACGATACACAGTTATATATCTCATCGAAACAAGATGAAATATCTAAATTGTCTAAATTAACTGAGTGTGTTAAAGAGATAAAAGATTGAATGACGTGCGATTTTCAGTTGTTAAACTCTGAAAAGACCGAAATACTACTTATCAGTCCAAAAACCAGTACACAGAAGCTCTCACAATTCAACTCCCATTTAGAGGGATGGTCTGTTACTAGTAGCTTGACAGTGAAAGACGTAAGTGTTTATATTAGACAGCAACTTGTCTTTTGAAAATCATATCGCCAATATTACAAAAACAGCCTTCTTCCACCTTAGAAATATTGGCAAGCTAAATAAACATCCTATCTGTATCTGATGCTGAGAAGCATTCATGACCTATAGACTAGACTATTATAATGCATTACTAGGTGGTTGTCCTGCATCTTTAATAAATAGGCTTCAGTTAGTCTAGAGTTCTTACTAGGATAAGAAAGAATGATCATATAACCCCAATTTTATCATCTTTACACCAATATGATCATATTACTCCAATTTTATCTGTTAAGTTTAGAATTGATTACAAACTGCTGCTACTTACATACAATGCTCTTATTGGTTTAGCTCCCATGTATAACTAGTCTCTGTCCTCTCTGAGATAAAAAAAAAAAAAGTCAGGACTTCTGGTAGTTCCCTGAATATCAAAATTTAGTAAAGGCAGGAGGGCATTTTTGTACTTATCTCCCAAACTTCGGGGCTCAGACACACTTTCCCAGTTTAAATGTAGATTTAAAACTCATCTCTTTAGTCAGACACACACATAATACACCCCATAATCCTGTGCCCTAAACATACACATTATCATCTAGTGCTTGCTAATATTATGAACAGCAGCTACGCTAATTCCTCTCCACTGCTTCTCTCTTTCTACCCATCCCAAGGCACCTAGAAATTGTATCAGCTCTGATCGTCTTCCGTGTCATGAAGATTTTGGACCTTCGCTGAGATGAGGGCGACTCTATGAGGATCCTGAGGCATCTAGAGATCTACCAGCTCCAGTTGGAATCTGCTTCATGTAGTATTTGGACATACTAAGAGCAAATGACAGACTGTCAGACTCTATATTTCCACACCTCCAGTGTCACCCATATGAGGATGAGGTTCCCCTTTGAGTCTGGTTCCTCTTAAGGTTTCTTCCTTTACCATCCAGTTGAGTTTTTCCTCACCACAGTCACCTGAGTCATCTCAGACTTGCTCGTTGGGGATAAATACAAACACATTGTGACCCGAGAGGTTCGGATAAGTGGTAGAAAATGAATGAATGAATGAATGAATGAATAATTCTAATCGTAAATTTTTTGTATTCTATTAATCTTTCTATAAATATTCTTTAGAATAACCTTTTGTTCTATGTTTATGTTCTGTAAAGCTGCTTCGAGACAATGTCAGTTGTTAAAAGTGCTATACAAATAAACCTTTCGACTGAATTTTTGGTTCTTGTATTCTTTCTTTTATCAGGAGAGCTGATCATTGTGAATGTTGCTTATTAAAAAATATTATAAAGTAATAGTATTGAAAAAAAAAGCTGTGCTTACAAACAGGCAACACACATTTAATTTTAAAGATTGCACCTATTGCATACTTGTACTTATTACAGTTATATAAACAAACAAACAAACAAACAGGGGTGCACGGTGGCTTAGTGGTTAGCACGTTTGCCTCACACCTCCAGGGTTGGGGGTTTGATTCCCGCCTCCGCCTTGTGTGTGTGGAGTTTGCATGTTCTCCCCGTGCCTTGGGGGTTTCCTCCGGTTACTCCGCTTTCCTCCCCTTGGGCCAAAGACATGCATGGTAAGTTGATTGGCATCTCTGGAAAATTGTCCACAGTATGTCAGTGAATGAGAGTGTGTGTGTGTGTGTGTGTGTGTGTGTGTGTGCCCTGCGACGGGTTGACACTCCGTCCAGGGTGTATCCTGCCTTGATGCCCAATGACGCCTGAGATAGGCACAGGCTCCCCGTGACCCGAGAAGTTCGGATAAGAAAAATGAATGAATGAATAAATAAACAAATTATTATTGTTGTTGTTGTTTTTCTGAAGTAAATAAATCAATACATAAATAAAGAGTATTAATAATCATAATAATATTTATTCATTTGTAATTTTTTATTAGATTTATGAGAATAGTCATAAAATTTCAGGTAACTGTTGTTTAAAAGAAACTTTTTATTGCACTATAAGTGAAGACATTATAAGTTTTGCGAGTGATTAAGTCTAAGAACACTAAGAAAGGTGCACCGAATTCACTGGTACATTAAAGTCATGTGTGAACGTGTAGGAGGAAAAAGAGCGACCTGCCGCGGCCCGTTCAGATTGATGAAGCATTAGCTGTATAGTAAGTATGCGATTTTGAGGTCATTAGTCTTGCAGAGTTCCAGAAGACCAAGATATGAGAAACCATGCTCATATTTTATGCATAACAAACTCCTGAGTGCTCGGCCTGACTTTTTATCCCTGAATTAGAAAAGAATGAGATTTCTCCTCACCTCCTACTTTCGTACTGAGACGATGAGAATGTCGTAGGTTAGTGGGAGTGAGCCCAAGTGTCGATGTGTCCTTGTGAAATGGCTGCAAGAGAGAGAGCGCAAGAGAGAGAGAGAGAGAGAGAGAGAGAGAGAGAGAGAGAGAGAGAGAGAACTGGTCCTCAGCTTTTGAATAATTGAGAACCATTGATTTTACCAAATGGTCTTGAAGGCAGAGCGAGTATTAGGCACTATTCCACAGCACACACAGTGTTAGATAGCTAATGGGTTAAGGGGAGATTTAAGAGCTTAAACGTGGCCTGCTTTTCTCTTTAAAAACCACAAGGCTGATTTTGGTGCATCATAGACAGAAGCATTTCCATCCAAAATTGCAGCTCAGTTTCTATTTAGAGAGAAAAAGAGGACATTTGAGGGCAAACTGGTGGCACTGCACAGCTGGATGATCTGTATGAGAGACACAGAGAGAGAGAGAGAGAGAGAGAGAGAGAGAGAGAGAGAGAGAGAGAGAGAGAGAGAGAGAGAGAGAGAGAGAGAGAGAGAGAGAGAGAGAGAGAGAGAGATACAGGGTGTTGGGTTCGTCTCAGGACACAGGACCAACAGCTCGATCCATGCACTGCCAGATCTTGATGGATTTCTGGTCTCGTGGTGACTATGGAAGAGCTCCTAATTCAGCAGTAAATGCTGGGATAACCCTGATAACATTTGTCTCTGATAATCTGTTTTGCGCCGTGTCTAATGCTCTGTAATGCATTAATGAGCCGTCTTTGGTCTCTAATAGCAGCCATTTGCCAAAAAGGACAATTGTTAAACATCTTCATAGAGGGCTGGGCAAAAGCATTAGCTAAATGAACAGAAAGGGTTTCCTTTTATTCTCTTTTATTCTGTAGCTATTAAAAAAAACACTCATGCAACTGGACATCTTGCATTTGTGTTCCAGTACTGGGTGATCTGAAAATGACACAATCCCATAGCTTCCATCTGAAAAACAGCACATATTACCAGAACGTGCATCATGGGAGCATTCCATCTGCATATACAGTATGCATTGGTGACATTTTTGGCTGAACGCCTTTTCAGTTTGCAGGTTAACTCAAATTAGAGACTCAGAGAGCTGAAAAAGAGCCAAAGGAACAGCAGAATATTTTACATTCACATAATTAACATTATATTATATAACGTTATATTAGTCATAAACCAAGGTGTAGGTGATCTGCATCCTCTATCCTGGATGCTTCACATCATTAATGTGGCTGTAAATGAATTCTTAAGCGACTCACAGCAAAAGGACCCGTTCACTTCCCTGATTGTTGCACAATTACACATTAACTGCACACGTAATGTATTATAATGTAACTACTGCGGCTGTCTGAGGTGTTACAGATGAATCAGAGCAGCACGTCGTCTGTAAATACACACGTCTCGGCTTCGCTTTCAGCTCGTCTGACTTCTCGAGCGTGTCTTCGTAGATGTAACACAAGTCCTGTTATAAAATTTGAGCTAACATGCACTCGCCAAATCAAAGGGATTTATTCTTGGAATATTTCTCCAGTAACAACTTAGAGTGTAGTGCATAAGTTTGCTGCCACTGGACATTTTACATTTTTAACATTATATATGTTTAATATATACTTACAAAGATCTCTATCTATCTATCTATCTATCTATCTATCTATCTATCTATCTATCTATCTATCTATCTATCTATCTATCTATCTATCTATCTGTGCATCCATCTATCTATCTATCTATCTATCTATCTATCTATCTATCTATCTATCTATCTGTCCGTCCATCTATCTATCTATCTATCTATCTATCTATCTATCTATCTATCTATCTATCTATCTATCCATCCATCCATCCATCCATCTATCCTGCTCTACCTATCTATCCATCTATCTTCTTCTATCTATCTATCTATCTATCTATCTATCTATCTATCTATCTATCTATCTATCTATCTATCTATCTATTAATCCATCCATCTATCCTGCTCTACCTATCTATCCATCCATCCATCCATCCATCCTCATCTATCTATCTATCTATCTATCTATCTATCTATCTATCTATCTATCTATCTATCTATCCATCCATCCACCCATGTCTATCTCTCCATCCATTGATCTCTCTATCTATCTAATTATTCACCTCCTTGAACTTTTCCAGTGTGTATTGTTACGACTTGGAGCTGAAATGCTATTAACTGGGAGTTCTGTATATAACTATACAGAACATGATTAATTAATGCCTAATTAATGAATGTAATATAGATTATGAAGAAAGTTATGTATATATATATATATATATATATATATATATATATATATATATATATATATATATAAAATAAATTTGGCAATAGTTGTGATTGCATAAGTATTCACCCCCCTTGCGAGTTGTGGTGGCGTCGTACATCAGAGTCGACCTGTATAACTAAAACGTCATGTGATCTCACTATAAATACTTGTGTTCCTTGACGAATCCAGAGTTTGTCTGAGAACGTGCCTAAACAAACAGATGCATGAAGACCAAAGAGCGATCAAAAAGAATCCAGAATAAAGGTTTGGAAAAGTATCAATCAGTTTGGTTTTTATTATTTAAAAAACAAAAACAAAAACAAAAAACCCCAAACCTTCCTGAACATCCTGTTAAGGATGTGTTATTTAAAAATAAAAGCAATACAACACAACTATGAGCCTCGCCAGAGGCTGTCCACTAAAATTCCAAGCAGTTAAAAAAGGAAAAAAAATAATAAATCACATTCATTTCAGTTCTAGGTTGAAATGAGAAAAAAATATATATAGACATGTATTAAAATTCAAAGGGATGAATACTTCTTGCAACAGAACTATTGGGAACTACTTCTTTAAAAGAGGAAGACACTTCCTGTGCAGCTGGCATGCAGGCAGTGTTGCAATCAAATCTTACTAAAATTACACAAGGCAAAAGTTAATAAACTGTGTATTTATACGAGATGTCCTGCTGGGATCCATTTGTAAATCAGTGTAAACATTCTCAGTAGTTACATTATAATCGCACGTTTAGTTTATGTGTAACTAAAAAGATACAGCATGAGACTAAATCCTTTTTATTTTTTAAAGAATAAACACATTCTGCTAGTTTTCTCCACAGGATGAAACTCTATTTGCAGTTTGTAACTGTGGTCATTTCTACATTTTTATTATTACTATAAAGTAGACTCGGGTTATTTCTTTCACTTCCATCTTAAACTTCCTTTAATTTATAAAAGTTCACATAAAACACCACCGTTAATATCATTTAGTAAATTTCAGCCATTATGTCCTTAATAAATTACTGATCCGGATTAGAAGCAGCACTATACATGTTATATACATTCGAAATATTTATACATTTATTAAAATCAGCCTTTGCTCTTCGATGAACCTTTACTGGTAGGAAATAAAAACCACCAAATATTAACACCATATAGCTACACAAGGCTTTTTTTTTTTTTTTTTTTTTTTATAACCCAGTCACATTTTCCTGTAAAATAGTAAATATGTATCAAAAGGCACATAAAATCAGTTTAAAATCATCAGGAGAAAAAAAAATTCTCCCTGAAAGCGAAAAACGATGATAAAAACAGCAAAACTGCAGAAAAAAGAAAAAAAAAGAGAAGATTTAAATATTTCGGCATGCAAGATAATCTCTTCACACACACCCATTTTTTTTAATCTCAGTACAATTCAGTGATATTATTTTTGCTCTGTTAAAGTCTAGCTGGAATTCCTCAAAGAAAAAAAAATGTATTGCATCCTTCTGTGTAAACGTATTGCGACACGTTAGTTGATCCGTCTACGGGCTGTATGTATACAGGTGCGCAGCGGCACCTTCAGACAGGTAGACGGACGCCCGTTCAAGTATGGCGGTTCTGAGTTTGAGTGGAGAATGACAAGAAAAGAAAAAATATACGGGCACGGTGGCTTAGTGGTTAGCACGTTCACCTCACACCTCCAGGGTTGGGGGTTCGATTCCCGCCTCCACCTTGTGTGGAGTTTGCATGTTCTCCCCGTGCCTCGGGGGTTTCCTCCGGGTACTCCGGTTTCCTCCCCCGGTCCAAAGACATGCATGGTAGGTTGATTGGCATCTCTGGAAAGTTGTCCATAGTGTGTGTGTGTGCCATGCGATGGGTTGGCACTCTGTCCAGGATGTATCCTGCCTTGATGCCCGATGACGCCTGCACAGGCTCCACATGACCCGAGAAGTTCGGATAAGCGGTAGAAAATGAATGAATGAATGCATAATGCAAGCAAAACATGTTATGAAGATAGGAAGAAGAAAGAGGGAGGAAAATGGTAACACTGTATATAGAGGGACCTTCCTAACACATTCGTAAGCATTGCACAAAAAATTAATAACGCAACAGCTGAGGATTTGTGTCTCAAAATTCAACGCCATGAAAAACTTTTTTATTTTTGAAGTACGAAGTATATTGCTTTGTTTTTGAAATAAAAGAAAGAAGACAGAAGAACCTTTAGTTATCATTATAGCTCATTATGACTTACTGCGTTTGTCGTGTTTTGTACCGAAAGGTGTGTGGTGACGGTCTGCTTATCACTACGGCATTGCAGCTGCGTTTGCGTTATGAAGCGACATTTCGATACGATTTCCATTTTAATTTTTAACCCCATGCGCTTGAACGAATGAATGCACTCTTAATTCTTGCAATCAAACTGATCAGATTTGCATTTCTACCACTTAAGTCCTAATGTGAACCTTCTAGAGCTGTCATAACTGTGCTGTTGATAAAGAAATTAGTTTATTCCGTCTTGCGGTTGTTCTCTCTTCTCCCTTTCATGTAAAGACCCAAAATAAGATCAAATCTCTAGTGCTGATGTTTCATAAAAGTCCCCAGCATTTCTCTAAAAAAAAGGATTGATGCGATGTATTACAAGGGTCCTTGATGTTTTATAATAAAGTTTTACCAATGTGCATTTTGTTTAAACACTTTGCATGGAAAAAAACAACCAAAAAACACAACCAGGATATGTAGGTGATGGAGGTTGTGAGGTGTTTTTAAGTTATTGAGAGTGTCTGTATGTTGGATTCAGACAGAAGGAGGTCCAGTGTTGAGTGTTTGAGTCCAGTGCTCTGTTCAGTGTGAAAGCATCCCACTCTCAGAAGACCAGTCTGCTAACAGTGCTGAAGCCTCCTCCTCCTCCTCCTCCTCCTCCTCCTCCACCTGAGGGCCCGAAGCTCCCCGGTGGCTCGTTGTCATCTGAGCCGTTGGGACGGAACGAGCAGGAGGCCGAGGCGGCCTGGAGAGCACGAGCCCTTGCGTTAAGCTCCTGCTCCTGGGAGGAACAAAAGGTTTACAAAAACAGCTGATTAAAGTCTTACCAAGCCCTGAGTGTAGAGTACTGCAGGAAAGAAAAAGAAAGAAATAAAAAAAAAAAGTAAGTGCTTTTATAGGACCGTGTGCGAGGTGGGGTGCGAGTAGTCGTCTGTCCGTCCGTCCGTCAGTAACCCAAAAAAAAAACCCATCTGTTAGAGATAGGGCTCGTATGTCGCGCCAATTTTGCTTGCGGAAAGATGTTTGTCAGCAGTTCGTCAGAAACCAATAAATAAATAAAACAGACAAACTGCGACTTTGAGAGCATTTTGGAATTCCACGCGTGTCTTTGGCCGTGTAAGTGTTTCAAATGTCGCGCAGAGAAGAGTGCTTTTACTGTAACACTACATATTAAATCATCGCTCGTATACCAATCCCATGCTTGTATAAAGTGTTTGTGCACATTTAAGGCTTTACACATTATACTTCTCATTATACGCCGCTGTTTTTTTTTTTTTTTTTTTTTCAGGAAACGTAAGTTACCCCTGTCCTTCTTCGGGACAACCCCTCAGAACCGATCAAGGTTTGCTTTGTATGTATAGCTATAAAAATTTCCATTATTTTTAAAAAAGTTTAAAGAATTTTGAATGTTTTGAGACCTACAGAAAAATGTATGTACAGCTCTGCCTAATGTCTACGTTAGATATAATTACTTACATTGTTTAATATTTTATCTGTTCAGGACTCTGAGGAAAGAGACTTTGAGCACCTTCCTGTGGACGTTCTGACAGTCACCAATGAAGACTCTCCTCACTGCTCTTCTCTGTACATCTCTGTATATCTCTGTACATTCAGTCTCCGCTGCTACCATCCTAGAGGGAGGTATTGTTATGAATGATGTTAGGGACCTGCCTTTTTTTCTGTTTATCTCTTGTTCGGATTATCGTACGCGCTCCGTCTTCGTTACCCAAAGTGCGTGAAGAACACGTTCGACTTCATCCAGCAAATCTTGATCTGGGATCAAAGTCATTAGAACCAAAACTTGATAAATTAGAACCAGTTATTTGCCCGAATCAACGCATCTCGGATGAATAGGTCGAAATGACTGACCTGTGGTTCACATGGCTAATATTGAGATGACATCATTCATAACACAAAGCCATAGCAAAAAAACAAAACAAAAAAAAAAACACGTTTGTTCAGTTCTACTTTTTGATTATTCAGTATTTCTATTTTTTGAACAGCCTTAAAACATCTGTTATGATTTGTATTCTGTGCTATTTTCATCGTGTGCCATACTGTACGTCAACGGCTCACCGTATCCTTGTACTGACGTCAGACGATATCTTATGCTTACAGGCATTCGATTAAAGTTTGTAACACATTACAGGAAAGTATAGATGTTTAGACAGCTGACGTTTTCCGATCTAAATGTCCGTTGACTAATTCTGAGATGCTAGTTTAAAACATTTTGATGTTTAGAACAGGGTGGCAGTCATCCGACGAGTAGAAATGAGTTTTTTAATCTTGTTTGTTAATTCAAATGGACTCAATTGCTTCAGCTATTTTCTGCTGAATGGAGACGTGTGATTTTTACTACATGCCTTGTATTTGAAACTGTACATAACATTAAATAAGGATATTGGTTTTATTAATAAATATATTATTATTTTTATTATTATTATTAAGTAAACTTTACTGGTTCCATTCCGCAAATCGCAGATTCGGTTAAAGCTGGGGTGCATGATGTTTGAGAAATGCGTCAGAAAACTGAGTCGGGCCACCAAACAAAACAAACGTGTAGCCAGTGAGCAGAAAGGGGCGTGTATTGTCAATATGAAGCGGAGAGAGTGTTCAGTGCGCATGTGTGACATTAGCCGAAAGTGATTGAAACACTGACATACCACTGACTACCTCTGCCTCGGGCTCTAGTGTTGAACGCCTTCTTCGGCGTGAAACGGAGCTAAACCTTTTACGGTACAACACACAGTACTACAAATACACATTTGTATTAGCATAGTATTACTCATCGAGTTCATTTACTGATAAAAATATCCCCTCGGTGTTTGTTTTGGTGATTTCAAATGTCAATGTTGGCTTTCAAACATTGTGCACCGCACCTTTAAGTTAATAAAACTTAAATGGTTTAAGTACATGTGACCGAATACAGGTAAGGAATACTTTTAATATATTAGTAATTATGACTTAAATGACACTTAATATGATAAAGGTAAGATTACTTAGTAATTGAATGAAGTAAACTACTGAAATCCGCCCATTCAGACAGGTTTAAGGATCACCACCATCATACAGAAAAGCACATACATGGTAGAGAAGGTCATTTTTCACATAAAAGATGAAATAAAGAAAATCTTCACTCTTTTCCCATGCAACGAGATGTGAAGCGGCAGGGAATAGTGACGGCTTCGATAGGTGTTAGATAACAGGACAGAACAAAACTCCATCATCTCCTTCTACTGGTAGGTAGCATGTAACTATAGAGCTGTTAAAATAAAATAAAAAATTTCCTCTGTACTAATGAATCCACTCACCTGTAGGAAGAGTTTGTTGTCTTTGGTGATGGCATCCATCAGATCTTTATGAAGAGGTGGTTCCCCGTTGAGCCTCGAGCCGTTCACGGTAGCTCTCGAACCTCCAGCCTGTTCCCTGCCTTCTTCCTGCTTCCTGTAAATCAGAACGTAGGCCGTGTCCTTGGGGAAACGGCTCGTGATGTTCTGCACGGACTGGAAGTTGGTAAAGGTCACTCTGCTGTCGTTGAACAGGAACCATTCCTTGGAGTCTTGCCCTGCATGCTCCAGTACTTCCTGTGAAGCTCTTGAGCTCTCTGAAACGCTGACACCGGAATCTGAATCCGGACTCTTAAAAGAGGGATTGGTTGATGTACCGCTCGTGTTCCTGCTGTACGAGTAGTAGTGTCCGCTCTCTGAGGACATCCCAGAATGCATCACTACAGAACACAGAACGTAAGGTACACACCGCACCCCTGACCCCCAGTCCCTTCTCCCGCTCTCTATCCTGCTGTCTGTTACACCTTCAGCTTCCTCCTCTCTCTCTTTATGAGAAGGTTTCAGCTTCTTGGCCAAGTTCTCGCCACTGTCTGGAGAGTCCATTTGCACAGACTGCGGTGATGAAGAAGAGGAAAACGAGGACGTGCTGTGGGGTCGAACAGGCAGATACATGTGCAGTGGGGTGTCTACGTTGTCCAGGATTTTGCGTCGCACGTGGCACGTCGAGTCATACGAGAAGCGCAAAAGAGTAAGGATGAGGTACTCGGGGGCGGTTACCACGTGCATGGCTCTTTCTGCCCGCTGCAGGGAGCCACAGCGTTCGCAGAAGTAACAATTCTCCTTCTCCAGGATCTCTGGTGCCAGGAAATACTCGAGCAGATCTGACAGGGAGAGCACTGCCTCCGTCTTGGGTCTCTCCTCGCTCCGCTCATCCTTTGCGGTGCCTTCAGGGTTCTCGCTGCCGCCGTTTACTGCCCCCTGGTGGGACTGTGCGGTCGAGGAACCAGTCGTGCCCGTTGGGCAAAAAGCGAGAGAAAGATCAGTAAACGGTTCCTCTTTCTCAGAAAGACTGTGGCACTGCAGGCAGCGGATGCTCGTGGACAAACGTCCGCCAAACATCTGCTCCACCAGAGTCCGTGTATCACCCTCAGCGTCCACCAGTTTAGTCTGAGAACAAGACAGAGCGTTGGTCTGAGCTTGTGTATCGCCCGTACCCTCAGAGTCAGAGAACCGGATCTTAGGTTTGGCTGCCTGGAGAGCATGAAGAGTCTTTTCCTCCTCGTGCAGCCTTAATAAAACAAAACAAATGGATCTTAAAGATGCAGATTTCAGAAACTATGAAAATGTGTACTGGAGTATTAAATGTAACCAGACAAAATATCGGTCATGCGTCACGGTTTAAAAGTGACCTGCGTTAACACCGGCCATGCGATTTTATGATTTATAGAACCACATGAAAAACCAGAAGTTTTTTATTTGCGTTATTGTTAATATCCGCTGTGCTCAAGATATTAAAACACAGTATGTACTATAGGATAGTTCACCTGTATTATTCATTTGACTGAATCATATGTATAAAAAGGTCTACAAACAAATGGATATATCCTGGAAAAGAGGCTGTAAATAGACAGAGCGTGCTAAATATACCAGAGGTACCTGTCTAAAAGAAAGCGAAGATACTCAGAACAGTCCTGTTGGGAGCCCACGGTGAACCAGGGCGGCCGAGAGGCATCGAGAAAGCTCCTCGGTGCGTACGCTGCTCGCTGGTGTAGAAACAAATTCAATCAAAAACAACAAAATTAATAAAAAAATTGTTGATATACAATTTTACTGATAGCAGCTGCCCAATATGTTGGGCCAATACGGTTTCTTTTAGGGCTAAGACGTTACAGTATCTTGGACACGTCATATAACTAAAGGCTTTTAAATGAACGATTAATGTGGAGTTATAAAAGGACGTGTAGTAGCCTGAAATCTGCCTATGAAAATAGATCTATTTATACAGTGAGACTGCGGTAACATTACATATGAATATTTTGAAGAAAATTACAAAGCTATACCCACGTATGTGTGTGTCGTATAACCAATGAGTGTGATTATTAAAGCGACATTTATTTAGTGAATGTTCTTGTCTTCGAAGATTTTCTGCCGATTCGATCGTCATTCGTCCGTCTCGTTGCTTTAAACATCGTCGTCGTCTTTGGACATTAATTGAAACAAATACTACGAATAAAAAGCACTAACAGATAGACAGATAGACAGACTGACAGACATGGAGTAGATATATACAGTAAATAGGTAGAGAGACTGACAGACAGACAAACAAATAGACAGACAGGGTAAATAGGTAGAGAGATTGTCTGTATATTTATGTCTATCTATCTGTCTATCAATCTCTCTACCTAATTACTGTATCTATCTACTCTGTCTGTCTGTCCATCTCTATCTGTCTGTATATTTGTCTAAGTTTGTCCATCAGTCTCTCTACCTATTTACTGTACCTATCTTCTGTCTGTCTGTCTGTCTATCTATTTGTCTGTCTGTCTATCAGTCTCTCTACCTATTTACTGTACCTATCTTCTGTCTGTCTGTCTGTCTATCTATTTGTCTGTCTGTCTATCAGTCTCTCTACCTATTTATTGTATCTATCTACTCCATGTCTGTCTGTCTGTATATTTGTCTGTCTATCTATTTGTCAGTCTGTCTATCAGTCTCTCTACCTATTTACTGTATCTATCCACTCCGTGTCTGTCTGTCTGTTTGTATATTTGTCAGTCTGTCTATCAGTCTCTCTACCTATTTACTGTATCTATCCACTCCGTGTCTGTCTGTCTGTTTGTATATTTGTCAGTCTGTCTATCAGTCTCTCTACCTATTTACTGCATCTATCCACTCCGTGTCTGTCTGTCTGTCTGTCTGTATATTTGTCAGTCTGTCTATCAGTCTCTCTACCTATTTACTGCATCTATCCACTCCGTGTCTGTCTGTCTGTCTGTATATTTGTCAGTCTGTCTATCAGTCTCTCTACCTATTTACTGTATCTATCTGCTCCATCTCTATCTGTCTGTATATTTGTCTGTCTAAGTTTGTCTATCTGTCTATCAGTCTCTCTACCTATTTAATGTATCTATCTACTCTGTCTGTCTGTCTGTACATTAGAGACAGACAGACAGACAGACAGAGTAGAAAGAAACAGTAAATAGATAGAGGGATTGATCAGTAGATTTACTTTATTACTGTATTCGACTGCAGTAAAACATTATATTCTTTAGATGTAGAAATGTCTGTCAGTCTGTCTGTCTACGTTTAAGCAGTTCTGTTAAAGAAACCCATCTAAATAGTAAAAGAGGCATCACTAACACTGGAGGTGAGACTCAAGTGTGCTGAGGTGTCTTTACATTTCCAGTAGGGTTCACTGTCTGTTTAAAACTGATCACGAGTGTGTGGGGAAAATGTTTACAGATATCAACTGACGGAAGCCTACAAACCTGAGTATGTGCCAAGAAAGCGAAAAGCAGCTGCAGTTTCTTCATCAGCATCTCGGAGCCGTTCAGGTTCAGAGACAACACGCGTCGTCTAAAACTGAAAAAAGAAAAAAAAAACGACCAGATCAAGTCCAGCTCAGGTCCATGTGTGTCCCTGTTCTCACACACACTAGCAATCGGATGGTATAAAGCAAAAAGTAAACTCACTCTGTAGCCATGAACAGCACCTGAATGATGCTGTTTAGGTAACACGTGTTGCCCAAGTTCATCAGTCCGGTCTTCCCCGTCTCCGATTTGCAGGTAATCCTCAGCAGTCCAGAGGCAAAAGAGTTTGACTGCGAGGTCCAGGCACTTTGGTTCAGAACATACTTGATCTTCTCTTCACTGGGTTTAGGGAGATCCTGTAACAATATAAAGGTTTCACTGTCACTATCTTCAATATGTACGTGCTGCGGTGTAGGGATCAGGGATGAAGGTGAGCACATCACCCCTATTTTATCCTCATCACATTGGCTCCCTGTTACGTTTCTCATTGATTATAAAATACTGTTATTAACCTATTAAGCACTTAAGGGTCTCGCGCCACAGTAGCTGAGAGATCTTTTGCTTTTTTATGATCCGTCATGCCGACGTCCATCAAAAGGTGCAGGCTGTTTGGTAGTACCTCAAGTACAAAAGTCTCCACCAGCAGGGGGCAGAGCTTTTTCTCACAGAGCCCCACAGTTATGGATCAGCCTTCTAATTACAGTCTCACAGTCTCAGTATTTAAGTCCTCTCTCTCTCTCTCTCTCTCTCTCTCTCGCTCTCGTTCGCTCTCTCGCTCTCGTTCGCTCTCTCGCTCTCGTTCGCTCTCTCGCTCT